>NC_092341.1:14107500-14117500 GCF_046630445.1 Rutidosis leptorrhynchoides
TGCCAAAGTTAATAGTGCCTTTAACATACCTTAAGATGCGTCGTACAACATCAAGGTGAGGCTTCTTCGGATTGCTCATGTATCGACTAACCACTCCAACTGCATAAGATATGTCTGGCCGGCTTAATGTGAGATAAATAAGACTTCCGACCATCTTTCGATACATGGTAACATCTTGAAGACTTTTTCCTTCATCTGCTCGTAGTTTTGTATTCGGATCCATCGGAGTTGAGATAGGTTTGCAATTAAGCATTCCGTACTTTTGTAAAAGATCTCGCGCATATTTCTGTTGTCCCAGAAATAACCCTTCTCTTTTCTGCTCTATTTCGAGTCCAAGAAAATGTTTGAGTTCTCCAAGCTCCTTCATATGAAATCTGATAGACAAATTCTCTCTTGTCCTTTGGATCTCCTCATAGTGATCTCCCGTGATGATTAAGTCATCCACATATACTAGCACTATGGCTAGTTTTCCTTGATCTTGTTTCACAAATAAACTAGAATCTGAAGGAGCAACTGTGAAACCACTTTGTACCAAGAACTCGCCAATCTTCCCGTACCAAGCTCTTGGAGCCTGCTTCAAGCCGTATAGTGCTTTCTTTAATTTGCAGACATGCTCGGAATGGATTTTGTTCTCAAAGCCTCTTGGTTGCTCCATATAAATGTTTTTGTCGAGTTCTCCATGTAAGAAAGCATTCTTGACATCCATCTGCCATAACTTCCAAGATTTGCTAGCGGCTAAAGCTAGTAGAGCTCGAATTGTTGTGATCTTCGCCACTGGACTAAACGTTTCTTCATAATCCAGCCCATATTGTTGAGAAAAACCTCTAGCAACAAGTCGAGCTTTATGCCTTTCAATGGAGCCATCTGATCGAGTCTTCACCTTGTAAACCCATTTACAAGATATTGGTTTTACATCTTTTGGCTTTGGAACTAAACTCCATGTCTGGTTTTCTTTTAGTACATTAATTTCTTCTTCCATCGCTTTCTGCCATTCTTGACTTTGTGCTGCTTCTTCATAAGTGGAAGGCTCAATATGTATTAATTCATCTACATGAGCAGCATTGGCATACCTCGGATTAGGTTGCCTCGGCCTTGTTGATCTCCGTAATTCTTGCACATGCTCCTCGGCATCCATTTGGCTTGGACGAACCTCTTCGAATGTAGATTGATGTACCCCAGTTTTTCATGGACTCGTTTCCTTAGAGTACGATCCATCTCCTTCTTTAATTGGATCCGATATGTGCTCTTTATGTTCTTCTTTCTCTTCTGGAACTTCTTCTAATCCATGAGATTCTGGAAGCTCTATCTTTTGAGGTAACCACCATGAAGAAGCTTCATCAAATACCACATTTCTTGAAGTATGACACTTCCCAGTATTTGGATCACAACATCTCCATCCTTTTCTTGATTCATCATAACCGACAAAAATGCACCGAATTGCCTTCTTATCAAATTTGCTTCGTAGATGATCTGGTACGAAGACGTAGCATACACATCCAAAAACCTTGAGATGATTGACGGTTGGCTTGATCTTCCATAATCTTTCATATGGTGAAATATATCCCAACTTTGTTTGTGGGAGTCTGTTAATCACGTATGATGCCGTTCTCATACATTCAGCCCAAAATCTTCCTGGCACATTCTTACCATGAAGCATACTTCTACAAGTTTCGGCAAGGTAACGATTCTTGCGTTCAGCGACTCCATTATGTTGTGGAGTATTGGGACAAGTTAATTGTCTTCTAATCTTGTGCTTCTCAAGATAGATATTGAACTCAGTCGATAAATATTCTCCTCCATTATCTGTGCGTAAGCACCTAATCTTATTATTGAGCTCACTTTCTATCTTCTTCTTGAACTCTTTAAACTTCTGAAAAGTCTCCGACTTTTCCTTCATGAAGTAAACCCACACATACCTTGAGAAGTCATCAATGAATGTCACCATATACTTCATTCCTCCAAGTGATGTTTGTTTCACTGGGCCAAAGACGTCTGAGTGTATGAGCTCTAGTGGTGTCTTGGACTGATGTTGTGACTCCTTGAATGGCAATTGGTGAGCTTTGCCAAATTGACATCGAGCACATATTGTATCTGTTCGGATATCAATTTGAGGAAGCTCATTTACTATGCGTTTCACCATCATCTCCTTTAACTTATTGTATCCCACATGCCCAAGACGTTCATGCCACAGATCAGTCGTCTCATTCTTTTGAGTCTTATCTACATAAGCTGTTTCAGCAGATAATACATAGACCAATTCTATTCTTCTTCCATGCATAACTGGATTGCCAACCACCTTTACTCTCTTGAATATGGACACATCTTCTGGTCCAAAGAGCACATAATTCCCTTCTGCTGTCAATTGTGGTACTGATAGTAAATTCTTCTTTAGGCCAGGGACAACATACACCTTCTCGAGTTGGAGCTTATGAGAGTCGCCTTCATTTGGAATTATTGTCTTTCCAATGTGAGAAATAGACAACCTTGAATTGTCGGCTGTCAACACGACTCTCTTTCCTTTGTAATCCTCCACTTCTTGCAGCTTCGTCTCATCATTGGTCATATGATTTGAGCACCCATAATCAATGATCCAATCATCTTTGTAGTTTATTTTTGACTTTAAGGTTGCTGCAAGAGCTTGATCATCCATGTCAGCTTCAACGGAGAGTCCTGCTTCTGCATCCCATGTTTCCTCATTAATGGTTGCTTCAAATGTGACCTCTTTCTTCTCATCTCTTGCGGCGGCCACATTTCCTTCGAAAGTTCGCCTTCTGGGGAATCTACATTCTCGAGCAAAATGACCCTTCTTGTCACAATTGAAGCATTCACCATTCTTTCTCTTATCATTTTCCCCGTATTATTGGCGATGATCTCTTCTTCCTTGTTGAGCTCCCCCTGAAGCGTTGCCTTTTGATTTTGGGTGACCCTTCCACCCATATGTCTTACTTTCTTTCATCGCCTCTTGTCTTTGAGATGTTGCTTTCTTTTTATTGGTGAAGAGTGCATCTTCTCCGTCTTTTACGGTTACTTCATTCATCTGCTTGGCTAATGCCTCTTGATATGCCAATAGATTCTCCAGCTCTATTAATGATGGTTGAGTAGGCCATCCTCTCACAGCGGCTATAAATCCATTATACTCGGATCTTAAGCCGTGGATGATAATTCTCTTCATCCTTGCATCACTCACTTTCTCTTTAGGAGCAAGTTGAGATATCTCACGGCAAATTGATTTCACCTTGGTGAAATACTGAGAAATAGACAGACTTCCTTGTGAGATACCCGCGAGCTCATTTTCCAAGAGCTGGAGGCGTGCTTCATTCTTCTTTGAAAATAATTTTTCAAAAGTTTCCCAAGCTGCCTTTGGTGTTTTCTCGTCACGGATGTGCTCCAATAGATCCTCCTCGATTGTAGTCTTCAATATAAATAAAGCCTTCCCAGCCTTGATGTTCCATTTTCTCAAGGCTTCAGCATTTTCTTTCGGTGGAGGCGTTGTGTCACTGCCAGCAACTATTTCCCATAAATCCTGTCCTTGTAGGTAGGATTCTATGCAAGTCCGCCAATAACCATAGTTGTGGTTATTGAGACTCTTAATTCCACTGCTCGTACTTGCAAGATCTGCCATCATGACGTCCAACGTCCAATAAGCTTGGTCCATGACCGATGAGCTTTCACAGTTCCTAACTGTGCTCCGACAGAATCTTCCTTAGAGCCTTGGTGAAAACAAGCCGATGTAAACGTCCAACGTTTACCGATTTCCTCCACTAGAAATGGTCCCGAACGACCCGCTCTGATACCAATTGTTGGAAGCTTCGACGAGCCCAACACACCACTATAGAGGATCTAGACTATACTAGACTCACTACACCAACACTTTGACGTTGGTTAGCCTTTAATTTTATAAATTCTTAGTGCACAATGTACTTAGGCGACAGTGTCGACCATATATCTTTAGGCGGTATAACCGATCATGTATTACTTAGGCGGCAGAGCCGACCATATAATAAGAACAACAAAAGTGCACTAAGAACTTAAACACAAACTAAGGCTTAACCGGGAAACTTAACAAAGAACACTTTTATTATTACAAAATACAATTACAATATTACTTACTTACAAACTTTTCTTCTCTACTCACACTCTTCTCACTTCTTACTTCTTCTCTACTTCTCAACTCACTCTTTTCACAACTTGATTACAAATGAAACTCCTCACCCATATTTATACTTGTCCATGGAAGTTTCTACACACTAGATATTTCCATGGATAAATATCTAGATATTTCTCACCTACAAATATCTATATTATCTAGATTTTTTCTACATATAAATATCTAGATATTTCTTTTACATATCAATATCTAGATATTTTCTTATACATATTAATATCTAGATATTTTTCCATACATATTTACAAATTCCATATTATTACAAATTTGCATTGTATTTTAACAGTCCGAAGGAGGATCCCGGAATGATGGGGATATTCTTATATGCATATTGTGAATGTCGGTTACCAGGTGTTCAATCCATATGAATGATATTTTTGTCTCTATGCATGGGACGTATGCTTATGAGAAATGGAAATATGAAATCTTGTGGTCTATTAAAATTATGAAATGATTATTTATGTTAAACTAATGAACTCACCAACCTTTTGGTTGACACTTTAAAGCATGTTTATTCTCAGGTATGAAAGAAATCTTCCGCTGTGCATTAGCTCATATTAGGGACATTACTTGGAGTCATTTATGGCATAATTCAAAAGACGTTGCATTCGAGTCGTTGAGTTCATCAAGATTATTATTAAGTCAATTATAGTTAGATGTATTATGAAATGGTATGCATACCGTTAATTTTCGATGAAATGAAAGATTGTCTTTTCAAAAACGAATGCAATGTTTGTAAATATATCATATAGAGGTCAAGTACCTCGCGATGTAATCAACTGTTGGGAATCGTTTATAATCGATATGGACTTCGTCCGGATGGATTAGGACGGGTCTTCACATCAACCACTCACCAAGGTTTTACAACTTTTTCTGATCATATCAAATTGCTTGATGTCCTTGTGTTGCCCTATATTACAAGAAACTAGCTCTATGTTAGTAAGCTTACTAACGATAATCCTGTTGATATCCTATTCTCCGACAATTCGTTTCTTATTTAGAACAGGAACACAAAAGCTGTTTTAGCAACTGGTAGATGACATCAATTGTTGTACATACTTGAGAGAGGACAAAAGGCATTCTTCTTACATTTACACACTCGTAATTTACACGGGTTGTATGAGCTTTGGCATAGTCGACTAGGGCACGTCAACTTTGATGTAATATCTTTATTAAATAAGTCAGAACAATTGACGGTTACTTCTCTTTTACCGACTCTTCCCTTATGTTCTTAATGTCAACTCTCTAAAAGTAATCGTTTATTTTTTATCCTAATGAGAAAAGATCGTCTCATGTTCTATATTTAATTCATTGTGACTGATGGCCTTATGGGGCCCAAATTGTTACTTCCACTTATGGTTATTGATTTTATGTCATTTTTGTTGTTGACTACTCACGATTCACTTTGTTTCATCCGCTTAAAACCAAGAGTGATTTTTATGACATCTTTGTTGCTTTCTTGAAGCTTGTTCAAAATCAGTTTTCTTGCATAAGGAAAACTTTTCAAAGTGATGGAAGTACTAAGTTCTTAGATCATCGGGTTCACACTCTTTTTCATGATAATTGAACATATCACCGCATGGCTTGTCCATACATCCCTCAATAAAACTAGCGTGTTGAAAGGAAGCATAGGCATATTACTAAGACCGGATTTGCTATGCTATTACAAGCAAATGCCCCTGGTTCTTTGTAGACGGGCGCCTTTGCTACTGCTACATACATAATTAAACGGTCTCCATCTATTGAGTTGTAATCTAAGAGCCCATATGAGCTACTGTTCTCAAGTACCCTGGTTTACAATAATTTTGAACCTTTGGAGGTAGGGTTTTCCAATATCTTTGAGACTACTCTCCTTGTATCTTGGCACCTCGAAACTTTTGCTTGCAATTTTTGGGGTATAGTACTCAATATAAAGGTTACCGTTGCCTTGACAGTGCCATTGGTCGAACATATATCACCTAATATGCTCATTTTTATGAGCATGTATTTTCTTACCCAGGTAATGTGACACGTGTTGATCTTGCATCTTTGATTTTCTCCACCTATGAAGATTCTCATGTGCTAACATCTGCTTAGCCTAAACCAGTTGTAACTGCTTCATCAGAACGTATTAATTCTGCGCATGAACCATATCTTCTTTCTTCATCAAGATGTCATGGCCATGATAAATCATTTCAACAACCTTGCTTTATATGTGACGAGCAGTAAACCCCGAGTCATGGCCATGATAATAATATTCCAGCAACGAGCTCATCACCTACTCTTACCAATAGTATGCCTAATTCATGTGCTGGTGTTGAACCATCTTCGCATGATACTACTTCATCTGTTACAACCCCATCTACAACCACTTCATCCTCAGGATATCCCATGGTAACTCGTTCTAAATCGGGCATTTTCAAGCCTCGCTATATTGTGGATTTTGCTAAATTATCCACCACTCGTCTCCATCATGCGCTTCTTACAACCAAGGAAATTTACATATAGCATTAGGCAGACACAACTTCTGACATGTGATTAGTCAGACACTAAAGTCGAACGCAACCTGACGCTAGTGTCTGACATCAGTTGGCATTAGTCATGTCTGTGACAGAAACGGTAACTGGCGTTTGATTTTTTCAGTCAATCAAGATTTAACATGGATATATTAATTTAACTTTTTCCACCCAATTTTCAATCATATTTTACCACATAATACAAGATTTTTTTTACTAAGTTAAATTTAACACTCACTACTATTTACCTTCATTCAATGATATTGTCACGTCATACTCAAAAATCTATTTTTCAATAAAAAGTACACTATTTTATTTCAAGTCATAGTGAGAGAAAAGTAGTGGTTCTTTTTATTTATGAAGAAAGTTCCCAGATTATTTATAAGTTATTTTCCTAAAAAATATAAGAAATAAAAAATAAAAGATACATAATTTAGTTTATAATGTTCAAATCTAGTAGTATATTTTTATTGTATTATCTTGCTTTTGTAAAAGTATCCCAAGATAAAACTTCACTTTAATATATTAATTAAAAAGTTCAATTTTATGAATAACTGGAATCATGATTCACATGCTTTTATTTAATTAATTCCGATATGCTTTACCTTAATGTTAGTACCTTTTTATTATGGAATCAAGGAATCGTATTCTCTACTTTTTAGATACCGGACACTAATTTTATTTTATTTCGAGTAATATTGTATACTGACACTATACTATACTATTACTATGCTATATTATAAGATAAGATAAGAAGATATATGAGATATTACTACTTTTAATTTTATTTCACTAACAGGAAACATATATAAATTTTTCTATTGATACATTTTAGGATTGATGATTTGCTTACCACTAAAAGTCATGTATCACTAATTATGTGTAGGAATGTTATATACTCCGTATTACAATAATGTGTAATGTAATGCATAATTAGTGATTTATATATGTTGGTATACAAACTATCATCCTTATTTTAATATATGAATATGTTAGGTTTGTTGTATGGTTAACTGCTTTAATCGCCGCCTAGTTGACAGCAATTTAATCTTTATTAAATAGTTTAACAACGTATAAATTTGCTGATGGCTAGCTTCTTAATAATGCTAATCACCAATGTCAAATTCTTAATTAGTTGGCAACAACTAATAATTAGCCCTTGTTTATTTGTAAACGACTTAATAACATGGAACTTAATAAGTTTAGTGGGCCTCCCCATAAAACTTAACAAGTTTAGTGAAACTTAATAATATGAAACTTATTAAAAAAGATATGTCGTAATAAAAAATCTACAACATAACACCGGCCTCCCCATTAAACTATATATATAGGCTAAGAGCTACACGGTGTATTTACTATGCATAATTGGATGGATTAATATGTACAAAGAAGATCACATTAACCTACTCATGTTCATCGATTGTGAGGCTCAAGATAAAAGGTTAAAATCCATTATGCCACTAGTATTATTGAATTTGACCCTGTCTTGAAATCTACTCGAACGACTTATATTGAATCTCGTTTGGTATATTCGACCCAACCCAACTTTTGTTCCTAAAAACATTTTGATTCCGTTTTTTCCAGATCAATTACCCACATACCCACTCCACAGGTTGGCATAATATTCTCCCTTCGGTTGATTGGATATAACCCCCTTTAATTTTATAGATTTCTTTCAAACTTAAATTTGAAAAGCTTCCAAAATTCCACCATTCAAATACTCTCTACCAAGTCTCAAACGCGTACGTACAAAATATAATGGAATGTTTAACTGTTTCTAGGTTGTTATCACAAAAAGGACATCAGATAGAGTCTAGGTCGCGTTTATCGAGTTTAACCCGCACCAGAATCATTTGTTGTTTAACACTCCACGTAAATATTGCAAGAGATTGTGGAATAAAGTTAATTTTCATGGTTTCTTCATGTGAGTTGTTGTTGTATGATCGTAGATGATCTTCCAAAAACTGTGACATGGTGCTAGTTTTATACGATATAGTGTTCCCCAAAGTCCACTTCCACGACTCCTTCCTCTGATTGTCAAATTCATTTGCAAGTAGAGTAGCGATTAGGCCAGCTAACTCATTATCTAAAACCCTCCCTCTAGATGCTCGTACTCGCTTCCAATTGAAGTCCCAACTTGATCCTGTCCACCAGATTTTCTCATTAATGCACGATGAGTTTATTGTGGAGATATTTTTCGGGACATCCGAGTAATTGATCTGAGTTCTTATTCTTTGTGATCCCGTGCAAAAGAATGATCGAGCTATCAAATTCAGATGTTCATGCACAGCTGGAGGATAAAATTCATAGTGGGATCGTTAACTGTTGGTTCGCCTTGAATTTTGGACCGCATGTAACATACACATTGTTCTAGATGTGGTAAAGTTCGTAGTGTCTTGATTCCAGATAACACTAGGGACTCAAGTACTTGTTCTATCCTCAAATGTCAACGAAATTTGCGACTGACCGGTAATACGAACGAATTTCTTCTCTAGTACCGTATTTTATATCTTACTTGTACAATGGGAGCGTGCTTGGAAATGAGGTGATGGGTTTGTGAAATTCATAGCGCTCTGATGTGATCCGGTGTAACGACGTGAAAGTGGAAATTTGAAAACGTGTAGATTTCAAGGTCGTGATTCCGTTCTCATTAGATGTCTTGATGAATAGTCTACGAGGGTGTTTGTCAAGATTTTTTGATTATTGGGAGGGAAAATCAAAGATAAATGGGAAATTCTGTAAGGAAGATCGTTGACATGTCGGTAACAGTATTGGATGTGTCTAGAGCAATAAGTAAGACGGTGTAGCCTCCTAATAAATTCCTACAATTAAAGTCTAACTTTTCAATGTGTCTTCTAGTGTAAGAAGATGATCTTCTGGTTTAAGAAGATGGTGGTACAAGAAACCGAGATGGCTTAAGCTAGTAACTAATGGACTGGATTATCACCCAACGATGTTTTCTGGTGTCAAAAGGCTTCCTTACATCATAGTATATCGATTGGAACTGCGTTGTGGCATGTTTAGTTTAGTTGGAGGTATCAAAAGGAGTTATAGTTAGCTAATCGGTAGTTGTTGTGGGTGTGTTTCAGCAACGTTAATAGTTGAGGCGGTACTGATTTCCGATGCAGACTAAGTATGTTAAAGAACTCTTTATTGAAAGTCTGCCAACACGATGTGGTTGGAGTGTGTGTGTCCCAAGTGGTCTTGGCGGTATGCATGGGGTTCTTTGAAAGATTTGGAATGGAAATTGGTGTTCGAGGCTTGTTCTAAATCTTTAAGTAGGAGATTGTTGAGATTGTGAAGAGTTAGAACAATGAGCGAAGGCAAAAGAAGCCGAGAC